>NC_055990.1:159882952-159926519 GCF_018446385.1 Zingiber officinale
TTCCGTCGGTCGGTGGGAGAAGCTGTGGTATTTCTGGCAGGAAAGGAAAGTGGCTACGGTCCGAGCGGCCGCCTAGGTGTCCCCCACAACAGGATGAGTGGCTACGGTCCGAGTTGGCCAGAAGTACCCAGCCAACAGGATCTTCCTAGCTAATGATCGGCCGCCTAGGTGTCCCTCACAAGATCCTTAATGCACTTCCTTCAATATATATTCCGCGTCCTCTGAGCTGACGCACTTTAAAAGCGGTCGGGAAAAAGCTTTCTTGTAAAGCTGGTCCCCGATGAGGGTGAACCGACCGGCTCTCCTTCTCAGAAGCTGAGCTTCATCCCGGTCGGACAGAGTGGCTCCTGACCACAAAAACTCTACTATAGACGTCCTCCAGTCGCTGGGGAACGTGAGGCCCTCCATCCTGTCAATATGCGCTATTAAGGATACCTGCTCGATTGCTTGTTGAGCGCCGATCAGTGTTATTGAACTAGCCAGCTTTGCCAACTCATCTGCTGCCTGGTTGTCTGCTCGGGGAATTTTTTGCACGACCACCTCGCCAAAGCTGGTCTTGAGCCTTTCGAAGGTTTCCACGTAGAGCTTGAGCCTTGCATTGTTGACCTCGAAAACTCCTGAGAGTTGCTGAGCGGCGAGCTGAGAGTCAGAGAAGATAATCACTCGGCTTGCTCCCACATGTCAGGCGACCTGCAGTCCCGCTATGAGGGCTTCATATTCCGCCTCATTATTCGTAGCTCGATAATCAAATCGAACGGACAGATGCATCCGCTCTTCTTGTGGTGAGATTAACAAAATGCCGACTCCACTCCCGAGTCGAGTTGATGACCCATCCACATAGTCTTTCCAGGAAGCCTCAGGCTCGGGGCTCTGTACTTCCGTGATGAAGTCCGCTAGGGATTGCGCTTTAATTGCTGTGTGAGGCTGATATTGAATATCAAATTCATTGAGCTCGGTAGTCCATTTAATCAGTCGTCCGTACGCCTCTGGGTTGAGGAGGACTCTCCCTAGAGGGCTGTTCGTCATGACAATGATTATGTGCGCAAGAAAATAGGGCCGGAGTCTCCGAGCGGCGAGGACTAAAGCGAATGCAAGCTTTTCGAGACCAGTGTAGCGGGACTCAGCATCCTTTAGGATATGACTTAAGAAATACACAGACTGCTCTTCGCCATTTTGCCTTACTAGCGCCGAGCCGACGGCCTGCTCGGTCGAGGATAGGTAGATACGGAGCGGTTCGCCGGCGGCTGGCTTAGCCAGTATAGGTAATGAATTCAGATACACCTTTAATTCTTCGAAAGCCTGATCACACTCTGTGTCCCATTGGAATTTGGCTGCTCGACGCAAAATCTTGAAGAATAGCAAACTCTGGTCGGCTGTCTTAGAGATGAATCGTGACAAGGCTGTTATCCGTCCAGTGAGGCGTTGCACTTCCTTCATGTTTCGGGGCGGTGGCATGTCCTGCAGCGCCCTCATTTTGCTAGGGTTCGCCTCGATGCCCCGTTCGGTAACAATGTAGCCCAAGAATCGCTCACCTTTCGCCCCGAACAGACACTTCTGGGGGTTCAGCTTGACTCCGTACATTCTCAGCGTCTGGAAGGTTTCTTCTATATCTGCACACAGGTCGACCGCTCGGAGTGATTTAATAAGTATGTCATCTACGTATACCTCCAACTTTCACCCGATCTGCTTTCGGAACACTCTGTTCATGAGCCGCTGATACGTGGCGCCCGCGTTCTTTAGCCCGAACGACATTACCTTGTAGCAGTAGGTGTCGTCCGCCGTGATGAAACTCAGGGGGCGTTTGGTTCTTTCCTAGGAATAGAAATCAGAATGAGAATCATTGTAGTGTGGAATGAGAATGGGTATGAGCATGGATATCAATCTTAAAAGTAATGTTTGGTTAGTTACATATTTTCTATCAGAATAAATCAAAATTTCCTTTTTTACCCTTAAAAGAAAATAAGAGAAAAAATTAGATGAGAGAGAAAGATGAATGAGAGAAAAAAATATGATGAGAGAGAAAGTATGATGAGAAAGAATAAAGAGAGAGAAAGTGTGATGAGAAAGAATAAAGAGAGAGAAAGTGTGATGAGAGAGAATGAGAAAAGAGAGTGTGATAGAAGAGAGAATGATGAGAGAAGATGAGAGAGAAAATATAATGTGAGAGAAAGTATGATGGGAGAGGATGAAGAGAGAGAAAATATAATGAGAAAAAATGAGGAGAGAGAGCGTGATGAGAGAGATTAAGGAGAGAGGAAGTATGGTGAGAGAGAAAGTATGATGAGAGAGAAAGTGTGATGAGAAAAAAAGAAAACAATGAGTGTGATGGGAGAAATTGAGGAAAGAGAATGTATGATGAGAGAGAAAGTATGATGAGAGAGAAAATGTGTTGAAGAAAAAAGGAGAGAGTGTGACAAGAGAGATTGATGAGAGAGAAAGTGTGATGAGAGCGAAAGTGTGATGAGAAAAAAGAGAAAAGAGAGTGTGATGGTAGAGATTGAGGAGAGAGAAAGTATGATGAGAGAGAAAGTGTAATGAGAAAAAAGAGGAAAGATAGTGTGATAGGAGAGAGAAAGTGTGTGATAAAATGATGAGAGAGAAAATATGATGAGAGGGAACAAGGAGAGAGAAGTGATATGAAAGAAAAAATAAATAAATATATTTTGATATTTGATATTAAGAGAGAAAATTTAAGTTTTAGATCAAGGGTATTTTTGGAATAAGGGATATTTTGATTGATAAAAATAGGGTAATGACTCATTGAAGGGGAGGTACATGGGAATGGGTTATTACCCAATTTCAAGGATTCATTCCCTTATTTGTATTCCTATTCCTATAATCCAAACATTAACAATGGCAATAAATGATTCACATTCCCATTCCCTACTCTTATTCCCCTAAACCAAACGCCCCCTCACTTTCTCCTGGTCTTCTCGGGCGAGCGACACCTAGTGATAACCCTGATATGCATCCAACATGCATATCAGCTCGCATCCGGCGGTCGAGTCCACCATTTTGTCGATCCGGGGCAGAGCGTAGAAGTCCTTCGGGCACGCCCTATTAAGGTCCCGGAAATCGATGCAGACCCTCCACTTGTTACTCGGCTTGGAGACTAGCACCACATTTGCCAACTAGCTCGGTAATTGCACTTCCCGTATATGGCCGGCTTCCAGCAGCTTTTCGACCTCCGCTCGGATGATGACGTTCTGCTCTGCGCTGAAGTCCCGCTTTCTCTGCTTCATTGGTTGAGCGTCCGGTCGGACATGGAGCTCATGCTGCGCTATGCTCGGCGAGATGCCCGGCAACTCGTGGGTTGACCATGCAAAGACATCATGGTTGCGTCGTAGGCACTCGACCAACTCCTCCCTCTGGTCTTCCTCCAGGTCAGACGCTATGAATGTTGTGGCTTCTGGCCGGTCGGGCTGGATCTATACTTCCTCCTTTTCCACGTAAACTAAAGTTGGAGGCTTTTCAGTTACGGTATTTATCTCGAGGCGCGGTGTTTTCCGCGCAGACCTGGACTCGGCTCGGACCATTTCCACATAGCATCGCCGGGCGGCCAGCTGGTCTCCTCGGACTTCGCTCACTTGGTCCTCCACGGGGAACTTGATCTTCTGGCAGAAAGTGGAGACAACCGCTCGGAATTCGTTGAGTGCGGGTCGCCCCAATATGACGTTGTAAGCGGAGGGGGCATCGACCACTATGAAGTTAGTGGTTCTCGTTCTTCGCAGCGGCTCCTCACCCAGCGATATAGCCAGCCTGGTCTGGCCGACCGACAAGACCTCGTTGCTAGTGAATCCATACAAGGGTGTTGTCATCGGGAGCAGCTCGGCACGATCAATTTGTAGTTGGTCGAACGCCTTTTTGAAGATAATGTTGACCGAGCTGCCTGTATCAATAAAAATACGGTGAATAGTATAATTTTCTATTACCACTCGGATGATGAGTGCGTCGTCGTGCGACACTTCGACTCCTTCCAGGTCCCTAGGCCCGAAGCTGATCTCGGGACCCCGTGCTCGTTCTTGACTACAGCCTACTGCATGAATCCTTAGCTGCCGAGCGTGTGACTTTCTGGCCATGTTGGAATCTCCTCCCGTAGGGCCCCCGGCGATGATGTTGATTTCGCCCCGAGCGGTATTGCTTCGATTTTCCTCCTCCCGAGCGGAGGGCCTCGCTCGCTCCTGTGAGGCTTGGGGGTTGGCCCTCGGCGGATGATGATGCTGCCGCTCGACCGACTCCCTGGTCCCACGTCGTCCGGTGTCCTGGTGTCGGGGGCGCCGATCAGGTGAAGGGGATCGGCGGCGATAGCTCCTAGGCGCGGGGTGAGCGATCGGTGGAAGGCTCCGACAGTCACGGATGTTGTGGGTGGCTGACTGGTGGAGTGAACAGAACATGGGAGTCCATACCTTTCCCTTCTGCTTAGGCCGATCAGCCGCCACATGCTGGACAGCTTGCGATCTTGACTTGTGGTGTGGACGTACTCCTTCGGCCCGAGGTTCTCTTGGCGGTTGATGGCTGGTTGGTTGCCTCCGCTCGGCGGGCGCCAGCGGCTCGGCCGGTGCTTCTTTTCTTCTTGCCACCTGGGCTTCCTCCACATTGATGTATTCATTGACTTTGTGCAGCATATGGTCGTAGCTGCGAGGTGACTTTCTGATGAGCGAGCGAAAGAAATCACTGTCCACAAGACCTTGTGTGAACGCATTCATCATGGTCTCCGAGGTGACTGTCCGGATATCCATGGCCACCTGGTTGAAGCGCTGGATGTAAGCTCGGAGCGTCTCCCTTGGGCCTTGTTTTATGGCGAACAAGCTGATGCTGGTCTTCTGGTAGCGCCTGCTGCTCGCGAAATGATGAAGGAAAGCCGTGCGGAATTCTTTGAAGCTTGTGATCGATCCGTCCGGCAGCCTCCGGAACCACCGTTGCGCCGATCTCGAAAGTGTGGTGAGAAATACCCTACACTTTACACCATCTGTATATTGATGTAAAGTGGTCGTGTTGTCGAACTTACCCAGATGGTCATCCGGGTCGGTGGTCCTGTTATATTCTCCGATCGTCGGGGGCGTGTAGTGCCTTGGCAGTGGATCCTGAAGAATGGCCTCGGAAAACTGTCGATTGATCCGCTCGGCGGATGACTCAGCCCGAGGCACCTTCCCCTTCATAGCATCCCGTACGGGCGCTTCATCTGATGACCCTTGATTGGCCTGTGCCAGCTCGGATGGAATCTGGAATAATGCCCGATGAAACGGAATAGGGGTGGGCAGCGCATTCCCTGGAGTGCCGGTCTGACCTTTATTCTGCGCCCATGTGGAGTATTGCTCCGGCCGGTCCTCCTCCGTCGCTCGGCCACCTGACGCTGAAGTTGCCTGTTGTGCTAACCGCTCGGCTAGCGCCTTCTATTGCTGATGCTCAACGTTTTTTGCAGCTCTTGCCTCGATAAGGGCGTCGAGCTCCTCCTGAGAGAGTGTCACGGTGTGTGGTCGTCCAGCTCCTTCCATCTTCTTTGCTCGGATTCAGGTGCATTTCCACAAACGGCGCCAATTTGATCCTGTCCGAACTGTGAGCTGATGAAAGCTGGGGATGTGGCACTCTCTGCTGGCTCCGCATAGACGCTGGGATGAGGTGGACCTCCGGCGAACCTGCAACAATGCCGGGCCGGGAAGGGATTCCCAGCGACGACCCTCTGATGCTCAAGTCAGGCGAGAATAAAGCTGAAGCAAAATAAGGAGAACTGTAGCTATAGTATGGTTGATTGCATACCTCCGTCGAAGTTTGGGGGTCCTTATATAAGCTACCGTGGAGACGTGTGCACGCTCATCGACGCATGCGCGCTTCCCCAAACATACCTCAAAATGGATGTGTCAGAAAAGCACGTCTGATGTCATACCGCAACCGTCCGAGCATATCTCTGACATGACAGTGGAAACTTCCACCGTACGATTCTCTGTCTAGTCCGACCGCCGACCATGCTGTCTGTCGGCGGCACATATCTCGAGAAAGATATCTCTGGTTGTTCTCTTTGTACTTTTCTGCACCTTCTGTCTTTTATCGGGCCGAGCGGGAGAGACGCTCGGCCATACTGGTCGTCCGGGGGGGACACGGGCGGGGCCGAGCGAGTGGGCCGCTTGGTCATACGCTCGGATGAATAGCGCCTATGTTGGCCTACGGCCCAGCTGAGAGGCCGCTCGGCCCAACCAGTTGTCGTATGTGGATTCCTGAGCGTCGGAAACTCGACCCTTAGTCAAGTTATCTCCGTGCCGGCCTGGCCTTCTGCTGCGGCCGATCGGCAAGGTGACCTCCCGTTCGGCTCACCTTTTACGTTGATCGTCTCGACCTTGACCTCCACGTGCAATTAACCTCTGTCCGTACGAGACCCCTCCTTTGCTACCGGATCAAGAACAATGAGAAAATTTGGACTTAGATAACATGAACCTTATGTTTTCACAATTCATACCATATACTACTTTACTAAAACAAGACTTATCAGAATGTTCCCATGAATTGACCCTAAAAACAATATATATATATATATATATATATATATGAGTTTTAGCTTGCACACCCATTAATATATATATGAGTTTTAGATTGTACACTCATTCGTGCGTGACTTCGTGGGCGATTGAGCAAACTCGGAGTGCTTGGAAGTCAGTCGGGATACCCAATTCACTTTCGGGGCCTCGAGTTCACTCAGTTGCCCACGAAATCACTCATCGTCGGGTGTGGATGCTAATATATATATATATATATATAGCTTATTCACTCCCTGACTCTCATTGTGAGATTATGCCCTATTTTGAGTATAGTAGTGCTCCATCATCAAATTTAATTATTTTCCTACCATAGTAATACCTCCTCAGAATTAAAAAAAAACCATAAATTCCTTTTCCTCATATATATATATATATATATATACGGAAGTGATATCCTGCGGGACTTAAGATGCGCGACTGTGCGCGCCTGCTTCGTTGGCGGATCGCGACGTCGACGCGGCATGCGGAGTTGGACACATTTCCTTTATTCCTTTTTCTTTGACTTTTGCTTTTGCACAGAACACACCGAACCTTCCTCTGGAGCAAAGCTAGGGCAAGCCGCGCTCACGCGATCCTTCCTCTGGAGCAAAGCTAGGGCAAGTCTCGCATCTTCCTCCTCGCTCTCAGCGCCTCGCGGACCTCGACGTGTTCTCCTCGCTCTCAGCTTCGCCCCCCCTCGCCTCCCTCGACCGCGAAGCGTCCAACCCCTCGCGCCTCTCTCGGCAAACCTTGGAAGCGAAGTTAGGGCACGCCGTCCTCGCCCCATTGTCCATAGTTTTACTCTGGTTTCATCTTGACTCCTTAGGGCACGCCGTCCTCGCCCCTCCAGTGTTCCTCGTTCTCACATCTGCGCGTGGCCACGAAGCTTCCAGATCGTTCTCACCGCACTTCTCTATAAGGCTCCTTAACTAATTAACTAGAACAGTTTCTGATACTACACTTAAACTATGAGTTATTATGGTCACCACTTTGCTAATTTGAAGATTTTCTAATACTACACCCAAACTAAAAACTATTATCATCCCCAAATTCATTATTATAAGTGGGACGTGCTTTAAGCTCAACCCATTAGTAGCACTAAACCAAACACTATGCTATTACCATTTAGCAGACACAACATAATGACATAATTGGGTCATTTGGCGGGATCATTCCAATTAGTAATTCTACTCCTTAGGAACAGCAAGTTAATACTTTCACTCAGAGTTAAACGTAATTGTCCTGAGTGGATTGCTTAGTGAATTAAACCCATTAGTTAACATAATAATCTTGACTGATATGTATTACCTTAAATCAAAGCTCAACCCATTTGTTAACATACTAATCTTGAATGATATGATTGAGCAGTGCAGTGCTGAATTTTGGATTCTCATGTTTGACTCTTGCTAGCTGCTGCAAACTTTGGAAAAGTAACTTGTATTGGGACTTTTCGGAGTAGTTGTTATTTAATCTGGGAAGATTTTTTCAAGGAAATTGACCTATTCAACAGATGTCTTAATTTATAGGCAAAGGTTTTATGTTCCATGATCCTGTCCGAATCGTTGAACCAAAGGACGCTGGGCACGTGGCACGCTCCTAGTCGATGGAGTGAATCTCCGGCTGGTCGAACGAAGCTCCGGCGATCCTACACAAGAGTCTAGCCGGGAAGGGATTCCCGTCGTCGACCCTCCGACGCTCAAGTCAGGTAAGTGGTGGAAAAAGTGGCTGCCAAGCTTGTATCATACGTACCTTTGGCAAAGCAATAGCCTCTTTATATAGGACGGAGAAGGAACTAATGCACGCCCACCGAGGTGCATATGTGTCAGCAACCCATACCCCGGTATGCACTTGTCAGAGAGCTTACCTGACACCATACTGCTACAGTCCGAGCATGTTCTTCGATAGGACAGTAGGACCCCCCGTTGTCAGACTAGAAGTATGACATAGCCATACGACTTGACGGCTGTCAGAGGATGTCCCCGTCTTTTACCCACCGTCTGACCGGGACGCCCGGCCTGCCGGGCGGGCGAAGAACGTCGTCCGGACGGCCTTAATTCTTTGCGACGGCCGGGCGGCACATCCTTCCGCTCGGTCATTATGCACTGCTTCATTTGAGCGTCGGAACCCTGGTCCCTACCAGGGTGCCTTTTACTATCAGATTTCCCTTTCTTCCGAGTCCGGTCGGCTCGTCCTTTTCCGGCGAGCCACTGGACCCTTTGACCTCCCCTCAGCGTTGACTCCTTTTTATGGGATTCTGGATTTTTACCGCCGGATCACTTGCCTTCCTCTCGAGTCTAGTCGAAGGAGGCAAAGTCCGACTGACTGGACTGCCGATCTGCCCGAACAATGATCATTGCATTAGGCCGCTCAGCCAGGCGTAAGGATGCTTATCCGTGCGGCGATATCTGTCCGTTCGGCGATACTTTGTCCATGCCTTGTATTTTCTTGGAATCGACGTCCGTTGTTCTTCCACACTACCCATCACGTGCTCTGTGCACTGTAAGGGGAGCTCATTAAATGTGGCTAGTGATCGGCTGACACGTGGCGATCGTGTATTTGTCCGAGTATGGCGGTTGCGTCACTTCCGATGGGACAGCCGCCGTTTGAAACGGACGATCAGATGACAACCTCGATAGCGACGACCTGGATCGGACGGTGGAGATCGCTCCCGGGCGGCGATATAAGGCCCTTGACTCCGTTTCCGCCACATTTCGTCTTCTTCGTTTCCAGACTTCCGTCGTTCCTCCTTTCGCCGGCGACCTTGTGCTCAGGCTTTCCGGCGATCACACGGCTTCTTCCGATCATCTCCCTCGCTTGTAAGACCCTTCTTCTCGCTCCAGCCACATTCTTCTTTCTGTTAATCATCCTTTTCAGTCAGGTTTCCTCCATTGCTTGAACCCTCCTCTTCTATCCCGCATTCTGGCCTTTCGATCATGACCAGTACCTCGCAGTCAACCGGCGATACTCTGGGTCTTTGGTACTCGAACATGGAAAGTCGGTTCGACGAGGAAGACGCCTTGCACCTCACTCGAGCATATGACCTACCGATCGACCACCAAATAGTGTTAGCCACACCTTCCGATCGGCCTCACGATCCTCCGCCCGGCACTGTTGTTTTCTTCCGGGACCAATTCCTGGCCGGACTACGTTTTCCACCTCACAAGTTTTTCTTAGAAGTTTGCAACTATTTCCGCATTCCGCTCGGCCAGGTAGTTCCCAACTCTATTAGGTTGCTGAGCGGAGTGGTAGTTTTGTTCAAACTGAACGACATTCCCTTAACCCCAAAAATCTTCCACTACTTCTACTATCCCAAGCAAGCTGAGTGGGGCACCTTTGTTTTCCAGTCTAGGATAGGCTTCGTCCTTTTCGATAATATGCCGAGCTCCAACAAACATTGGAAGGAGCATTTTTTCTACATACGCTTTCCCGAGCGGCCCACTTTCCGCACCAAGTGGCAGACGGCTATGCCCGCGCAACCGGAGCTCGGCAAGTTTAGAGGCGACGCGGACTATCTCCATGCAGCCGAACAGCTAGTCGGTCAGCGCTATCATATTGACAAGATGCTCCTCCCGGGAGTAATGCATATATTCGGCTTGTCTTCTACTCCAGCCGATCTGCCTTGTAGCATGAGTAAGCTCCCTTATCTTCCCCTTTATTTTGTTCTAACTGATTTATTTTCTGCTTCTGCAGCTAAGGTCATGTGGCGTGCCAGAGCTACCGAGAAAGTCAAATTGAAGGCCGCTCGGATTGAGGCGGTGACGAGCAAGGAGGCAGCCGAACGGGGCCTTGCTTCGGCTGATCCGGCCGGCGAAGAAGGTGAGGGGACGCCAACGGTCCCTGAAGCCTCGGACGCCCCTGCCCCTCATGATGAGGCCGCGGACAATATAGAACCTACGACCGAAGCTGAAGTGGAGGGTCGTTCGGCCGATGATGTGCCGCTACGCACTCGGAAACGGAGGCGACCGGAATCCGCACCTGCCTCTACACTTGATGAGCCACAACCTGAGCGAGGTGCAGATGCGCCGGTGCTGTCCGGAACAGTTTCCCTCGAGAGTACCCCGACCCCTCAGGATTCTCCGAGGGCCAGCTTGGAGGTGCCGCCGTCCAGCCCTTCAAGGACTCGACGACGTATCAAGCGTTTAGGCGAGCTACCCTCCTCTTCTGCTGGTGGGCCGTCTCAGAGCGGGCCGAGCGGCCAGAATTTACTTAAAACCGTTTTGCGCCTCCCTTCGGAGGCGTACATGGCTACTGCTGATCGGCCGGTGTTTCCTGAGCAGATGATCACCCTGACGGGCCCTCTCGCACAAGCTTGGATAGATGCTCGGAGTCGGATAGCCAAGTTGACTCCCGGGCAGCTCGGCGACAGCAACCTTCAATCAACCACCGGGGTATACCTCCTCCCCCCCCTCTTCTCTCTTCTATTTGAAGTTTTTTAACCTGTCTACGTTTGCTAGCAGAACTTGGTGGAGCAGATCGCCATCAGCGATCGGTTGGCCGAACTGGAGGAGGAACTGAAGCAACAAAAAGCAGCGGGGGACACCAGGCAGTCAACGGCCGCTCTAGAGAAAGCCAAAAAATCGTTGGAAGCCGAACGGAAACGAGCTACTGATTTGGCGAGCAAGGTCGTTCGGCTTGAAACGATGATTAAACAACGAGACAAGGAGATCAAGACGGCGACCACTCGGAAGCAACAGGCCATCAACGATATGGACCACATGAAGGTGGAGATCCGGGGGCTGGAGCAACGCATCAAGGACCTGGATGCTCTGCTGGCCACCGAGAAGGAGAGCCGCTCGGCTGATCTCCAAAGATTCGATGGAGACTTGAAGGATCTCCAAGCTGCTAGCGACGCTGCCCATGCCGCGCTCAAAGAATATCAAGAGGGGGAGTCGGCCCGCTCGGACGAAGTGAGGAAGGCGTTCCTCCGCTCGGAAGACTTCGGAGAGAAGTTTACCGACAAGATATCCCTCACGTTCGAGGAGGCAATCAAGGCGGCGGTGGGCTATCTGAAGACCAAAGGTCATCTGCCTGCCGATCTGTCCATCCCCCCCGAGGATCTAGCGGGTGTGATGGACACCATCCCCGACGCTCTTTTTGATTTTGACGTGTGAGGAGAGCTTTTATAAACTTCTTTGTATTCCCGCCGTTCGGCCCTACTTATCGCTGTAGTGACCTTTTTTGGCTTGCATAATAGATAATTTTCTGTTCCTCTCATCTTTTATGTTGGCCAGGCATTTTTTCCCCCATCGCGACTAAGTGTTCTTTAAAACTCTCCCGCTCGGTACCTTGCTATACCAGGCAAGCGAATTGTCTTCAATGTATTTCATAATGCAACTGAGTAGCCGTTCGGCGCATCACTCGTTCACTTGCTCGCAATTTTAATTCCGATTAACCATCTTTTGCTTCGCGCCTCTCGGGGTTTTTGCTGGATTTTCACAAGGTCTTCCGCTCAGGCATTTAGACGCCGGCTCGTCTCGATATTTAACGCCGGAGCTCGACGCGCGGATATTTATAGCCGGTCGCGGCTCTCGATCTTTAACGACGGGCTCGTCGATTCGTCCGCTCGGATTATTTAGAGACGCCGGCTCGCTCTCGATATTTAACGCCGGAGCTCGGCCGGATATTTATAGCCGGTCGGCGCGGCTCTCGATCTTTAACGACGAGGCTCGTCGATTCGTCCGCTCGGATTATTTATAGACGCCGCCCGCTCTCGATATTTAACGTCGAGCTCGACGGTATTACGCCGGTCGGCGCGGCTCTCGATCTTTAACGACGGGGCTCGCCGATTCGTCCGCTCGGATTATTTATAGACGCGGCTCGCCTCGATATTTAACGTCGGAGCTCGACGGCGCTGATATTTATAGCCGGTCGCGGCTCTCGATCTTTAACGACGGGCTCGTCGATTCGTCCGCTCGGATTATTTATAGACGGCGGCTCTCGATATTTAACGCCGGAGCTCGGGGCGGATATTTATAGCCGGTCGGTAGCGCTCGATCTTTAACGACGGGGCTCGCCGATTCGTCCGCTCGGATTATAGACGCCGGCTCGTCTCTCGATATTTAACGTCGGAGCTCGACGGCGCGGATATTTATAGCCGGTCGGCGCGGCTCTCGATCTTTAACGACGGGGCTCGTCGATTCGTCCGCTCGGATTATTTATAGACGCCGGCTCGTCTCTCGATATTTAACGTCGGAGCTCGACGGCGCGGATATTTATAGCCGGTCGGCGCGGCTCTCGACCTCTCACGACTGCGCTCGTCCCTTCCTCCGCTCGCTTTATTTATAGACGCCGGCTCGTCTCTCGATATTTAACGTCGGAGCTCGACGGCGCGGATATTTATAGCCGGTCGGCGCGGCTCTACGGTTTAACGTCTGGGCTAGACGGGCTTCCAGGCTAACTCCTTACCAGGTCGAGCGACCTTGGCCTTCACAACTTATCTCGTGCTTGAACAGGTTTTATGCCCGGCTGAACGGCACGGGTCATTTTGCTTGCGCATCTAAATGCATGCCCCTCCTGGCCGCTCGGTTCAAGGGGCCTTCGCTATTCGGGCGCATGGCTTGGATAATCCATATGCCCCTTTCACCCAGCGTGGAGAACGTACTCCTGGCCGAACGGCTCAGGGTCTGCTTCGTTGAGCATTTTGGCTCGGATAATTTACCTCCGTCCGAACGGGACGGAGCCTTCGATTCTTGTTGACAATGCCTTATATCTGTTCTCTTGATTCTTCATTTCCGCATTTCCAGTATTCAGTCGAAACAAAAGTACACAGGGTGATTTACAGTGATACACATTTCACCCCGCCCGGTAAGGCTGGAGATGGTTCGCGCTCCACGGTCTATCTAGCTGCCGACCGTCCTCGTCTTCCAAATAATACGCGCCCGAGCGGAGCTTTTCGATGATTTTGAAGGGACCTGCCCACGGAGCTTCAAGCTTGCCGACGTCGCCGACCGGCTTGACTTTCTTCCAGACAAGATCGCCGACCTGGAATGATCTGGGAATGACGCGCCGGTTGTAGTTTTGCTTCATCCGCTGACGGTATGCCATCAGCCGAACGGACGCCTTTGCCCTCTCCTCTTCTACCAAATCCAGCTCCATGTTCCTCCTTTCGGCATTGTCATCATCGTAGCTCTGGATCCGGGCGGACTCGACGCCGACTTCAACCGGAATGACGGCCTCACCTCCGTATACCAAATGGAACGGTGTGACTCCTGTCCCTTCTTTTGGTGTCGTTCGGATGGCCCACAAGACGCTCGGTACTTCATCCGGCCAACTCCCTCCCAAATGGTCGAGCCGAGCGCGCAGAATACGAAAAATTTCCCGGTTGGCGACTTCAGCTTGACCGTTACTCTGAGGATAGGCCACGGACGTGAAATGTTGCTCAATGCCGTAGCTTTTGCACCAATCCTCTAACATCTTCCCTGTGAACTGCCGCCCGTTATCGGACACTAGTCGGCGAGGGATGCCGAACCGACAAATGATGTGTTGCCAGATGAATTTTTTAACCATTTGTTCAGTAATTTTTGCCAGCGGCTCGGCCTCCACCCACTTGGAGAAATAGTCTACCGCCACTAGTAAGAATTTCCTCTGACCGGCCGCCATCGGAAATGGACCCACAATATCCATTCCCCATTGATCGAACGGACATGAGACGATTAATGCCTTCATCTCCTCTGCCGGTCGATGGGAGAAGTTGTGATACTTCTGGCACGAAAGGCAGGTAGCTACTGTCCGAGCGGCATCTGTTTGTAAAGTTGGCCAAAAGTATCCGGCCAAGAGGATCTTCTTGGCCAACGAGCGCCCGCCCGGATGACCCCCGCATGACCCTTGATGTACTTCCTGGAGGATGTAAGCTGAGTCCTCCGAGCTTACACATTTCAGCAAAGGGCGCGAGAAAGCTTTCTTGTAAAGCTGATCTCCGATGAGTGTAAACCGATCGGCTCTTCTTTTGAGGAGCCGGGCTGCATATTCATCGGATGGTGTGGTGCCCGAACGGAGGAATTCTATAATAGGCGTCCTCCAGTCACTTGGAAACGTGAGGCCTTGCATCCGGTCGACATGCGCCACCAGCAGTATTTTTTCAATAGGTTGCTGAATGGCGACCGACGTTATTGAGCTTGCGAGTTTGGCTAACTCATCGGCCGCCTGGTTCTCCGTTCGGGGAATCTTCTGAATAAGCACCTCTCGGAAAGTAGCTTTGAGTTTTTCAAAGGCCTCAGCGTAGAGTTTAAGCCGAACGCAGTTGATTTCAAAGGTGCCGGAAAGTTGCTGAGCGGCCAACTGTGAATCCGAATAAAGTGTCACCCGACCGGCTCCCACATGCCGTGCTGCCTGTAATCCGGCTATAAGGGCCTCATACTCTACTTCATTGTTAGTAGCTTTGTAATCTAGCCGGACGGATAGGTGCATCTTTTCTTCCTGAGGTGAGAGTAGTAATATTCCGATCCCACTTCCGAGCCGAGTGGAGGATCCATCCACATATATTCTCCACATAGCTTCCGGCTCTGGCCTTTGCACTTCGGTCACAAAATCAGCCAAGGATTGGGCTTTGATCGCCGAGCGGGGCTGATATTGGATGTCAAATTCACTTAATTCTGTCGTCCACTTGATAAGCCGTCCGGACGCTTCTGGATTCAACAGTACTCTTCCGAGTGGACTGTTCGTCCGGACAATGATGGTGTGAGCCAAGAAATACGGTCGAAGGCGCCGAGCGGCTAGAACCAAAGCAAAGGCCAACTTCTCGAGCCCGGTGTAACGAGATTCAGCATCTTTTAAAATGTGGCTTAGAAAATACACCGGCTGCTCTTCACCGCTTGCCCTCACAAGTGCTGAGCCTACAGCATGCTCAGTTGACGACAAATAAATATAAAGTGACTCACCCCCGATCGGCTTGGCTAGCACTGGCAGAGAATTAAGATATGTCTTCAATTCTCCGAACGCTCGGTCACATTCTTCGTCCCACTGGAACTTAGTAGCCTTGCGCAGGATCTTGAAGAATGGAAGGCTCCGGTCGGCGGTTTTGGAGATGAATCTGGACAAAGCAGTTATCCGACCGGTCAACCTCTGCACTTCTCTTGTATTTCTTGGGGGCGGCATGTCTTGCAGAGCTTTCACCTTGCTAGGATTTGCTTCGATTCCCCGCTCGGTCACTATGTACCCCAAGAAACGCCCTCCTTTTGCTCCGAACAGGCACGGGATTTAGCTTGACTCCATATTTGCGCAGCGTTCGGAAGGTTTCTTCCATGTCCTTGAAAAGATCGGCCGCTCGGACGGATTTGATAAGAATGTCGTCCACATAGACTTCCAGATTACGCCCAATCTGCTCCTTGAACACTTTGTTCATCAAGCGTTGATAGGTGGCCCCGGCATTCTTCAATCCGAACGGCATCACATTATAGCAATATGTGCCGTCGGCCGTTACGAAGCTTACTTTTTCTTGATCTTCCCGGGCGAGCGGCACTTGATGATATCCTTGATAGGCGTCAAGCATGCAAATTAATTCGCAGCCGGCCGTAGAGTCCACCAACTGATCTATCCTGGGCAGGGGATAAAAATCTTTGGGCATGCTTTGTTTAAGTCCCGAAAGTCGATGCAGACTCTCCACTTGCCGCTCGGCTTGGAGACTAATACTACGTTAGCCAGCCAGCTCGGGAACTGCACTTCGCGTATGTGGCCGGCCTCCAGAAGTTTTTCTACTTCCGCCCGGATGATGGTGTTCTGCTCGGCACTGAAATCCCTTTTTCTCTGCTTTACTGGCCGAGCATCCGGCCGGACATGCAACTCATGCTGTGCTAGGTTCGGCGAAATTCCGGGCAACTCATGTGTCGACCAGACGAAGACATCATGATTTCGTTGGAGGCATTAGATCAGTTCCTCCTTCTGCTCCTCCTCCAGATCAGAGGCGATAAAAGTCGTGGCCTCCGATCGGGTCGGGTGGATCTGAACCTCCTCCTTTTCATCATAAATTAAAGCAGGAGGTTTCTCAGTGATGGCATTTACCTCGATTCGAGGTGCCTTCCGAGCAGAGTTAGATTCTGCTCGGACCATCTCGATATAGCATCGCCGAGCTGCTAATTGATCTCCCCGTACTTCTCCCACTTTATCTTCGACAGGGAACTTCATCTTCTGGTGGAAGGTTGAGACAACTGCTCGGAATTCGCTAAGCGCCGGTCGTCCCAAAATGACGTTGTAGGACGAAGGAGAGTCGACCACCACGAAGTTTATTGTCCTGGTCCTCCTGAGTGGCTCTTCTCCCACTGAGGTAGCCAGCCGAATTTGTCCGACCGGCTGAACTTCGTTGCCAGTAAACCCGTAGAGCGGGGTTGTCATGGGCAGCAGCTCGGCTCGATCAATTTGCAGCTGATCGAATGCCTTCTTGAATATGATGTTGACCGAGCTCCCTGTGTCAACAAATATGCGGTGAATAGTGTAATTTGCTATTACCGCTTTAATGAGCAGAGCGTCGTCGTGGGACACTTCAACTCCCTCTAAGTCTCCGGGCCGAAAGTGATTTCCGGTCCACTTGCCCGTTCTTGGCTACAGCCGACTGCGTGGATCTGCAGCTGGCTCGGTTGGAGTCTCCTCCGGTCGGCCCACCAGCAATAACGTTGATCTCGCCTCGGGAAGTATTGCCTCTATTTTCCTCTTCCCGCGCGGACGGCCGGGACCGCTCTCTGGACGCTCGGCGATTCTCCTGTCTTGGAGATCGGTGCCGATCGGGCGTCTGGTGATGTTGCCTCTCGGTGCGGGTCCGGTCAGCTTCATGGGTCCTTTGTCTCCTGTCGATGGGAGGAGACCGTCGTTCGGCTTTCCTGGGAACGGGATTAGCCACGAAGGGAAGACTTCGACAATCCCTCGTGTTGTGCGTATCCGTCTGGTGGAAGGAGCAGAACATAGGGGTCCACCTCTTCTTTGGTTTGGGCCGAGCGGCAGCCACTTCTTGTACGTGCGATCTGGCATGGAGGGATCGAATTGCTTCGGCCCTCGGTCCTTTGGGCGGCTGCTGAGCGGCGTGCTGTTTCCGCTCGGCATGAATAAGTGCCCGCTCGGTAGGAGTTTCCTTTTTCCGGGCGGCTTGCGCTTCTTCCACGTTTATGTATTCGTTGGCCCGATGTAACATATGATCATAATCTCGGGGCGGCTTTCGGATCAGTGACCGGAAGAAGTCCCCATCCACCAGGCCCTGAGTGAAGGCATTCATCATCGTCTCTGATGTGGCCGTTGGGATATCCATCGCCACTTGGTTGAATCGCTGGATGTAAGCTCGAAGCGATTCTCTCGACTCTTGCTTGATGGCAAATAAGCTGACACTTGTCTTCTGATAACGCCGACTATTAGCGAAGTGGTGGAGGAAGGCCGTTCGGAAGTCCTTAAAGCTAGCGATGGATCCGTCCGGCAGCCTCCGAAACCACCGTTGAGCCGATCCCGAGAGAGTTGTAAGGAAGACGCGGCACTTTACTCCATCTGTATATTGATGGAGCGTAGCTGTGTTATCAAACTTACCCAGATGATCATCCGGGTCCGTTGTTCCGTTGTACTCGCCGATCGTCGGAGGCACGTAGTGCTTGGGTAGAGGGTCTCGTAGAATAGCCTCCGAGAATTGGCGATTGATCCGCTCGGGAGATGAGTCCGCCCGGGGAGCTTTCCCTTTTCTGTCATCCCGCCTTGGCATTTCGTCTGAAGAAGAGCCTCTATCTCTCCGAGCTGGTGCGGCTTCAGGGGTGCGAAATAAGGCCCGGTGAAATGCGACGGTGGCTGGAGGTGCTTCCGCTCGGCCGCCCGACGCAGATGTTGCTTGTTGCTCCGGCCGTTCGGCCGCTGCTTTCTGTTTTTGTTCCACAAGTTTGGCGGCCCTATCTCGACTAGAGCTTCGAGTTCTTCCGTCGAAAGCGCCACCGTGTGTTGTCGTCCAGCCTCGTCCATCGTTCTTGTTCGGATGCAGGTGCGTTCCCACAGACGGCGCCAATTTGATCCTGTCCGAATCGTTGAACCAAAGGACGCTGGGCACGTGGCACGCTCCTAGTCGATGGAGTGAATCTCCGGCTGGTCGAACGAAGCTCCGGCGATCCTGCACAAGAGTCTAGCCGGGAAGGGATTCCCAGCGACGACCCTCCGACGCTCAAGTCAGGTAAGTGGTGGAAAAAGTGGCTGCCAAGCTTGTATCATACGTACCTTTGGCGAAGCAATAGCCTCTTTATATAGGACGGAGAAGGAACTAATGCACGCCCACCGAGGTGCATATGTGTCAGCAACCCATACCCCGGTATGCACTTGTCAGAGAGCTTACCTGACACCATACTGCTACAGTCCGAGCATGTTCTTCGATGGGACAGCAGGACCCCCCCGTTGTCAGACTAGAAGTATGGCATAACCATACGACTTGACGGCTGTCAGAGGATGTCCCCATCTTTTACCCACTGTCTGACCGGGACGCCTGGCCTGCCGGGCGGGCGAAGAACGTCGTCCGGACGGCCTTAATTCTTTGCGACGGCCGGGCGGCACATCCTTCCGCTCGGTCATTATGCACTGCTTCATTTGAGCGTCGGAGGGTCGTCGCCGGGAATCCCTTCCCGGCTAGACTCTTGTGCAGGATCGCCGGAGCTTCGTTCGACCAGCCGGAGATTCACTCCATCGACTAGGAGCGTGCCACGTGCCCAGCGTCCTTTGGTTCAACGATTCGGACAGGATCATTCCACTTATCTCACAATGCTTGAAAATTTAAGATGTTTGAATAATATATTTCATTTTAGTTATTTACTACCATATTGAAAATTAGAGAATTGAAGAGTTATCTCAAACAGTTGCAATATTCCTTGTATAAGAAACTAGTGATAACTTATATGTTTTTGGTTCTACAATTTACAGGAAACTTGCACAACTTCGACTGACAATCTATGGTAAATCATTTGATTTAAGTTCTAATATTTTGTTTATATAAGATTGTGAATGTTCTTTAAAATGCAAGGGAAAACATATGTTGTATTTGTTGGACGAAAACCAGGAATTTATGAAACGTGGGTAGAAGCTTCTGATCATGTTAATGGCTTTAAGGGCGCCATACACAAATCTTTCAAAACTAGAGAGGAGGCACAAAAAGCTTATGAGGAATACTTTGAAAAAAGATCTGCACCAACTTCTTTTGCATCTAGTCCAAATAAAATATCATGTGCAACTTCAAGTTCAAGGTCAAGTTCAGATTTGGAGAGGAAACTTTCAAAAACTGAACAAATTATTAAGTTGAAAGATGCATTAAAAGAGATAGAGCATCAGTTAGATTCTCTTATGATCAGTGATGATAATGATGATGATTAGACATGTTGTTTGAAGTCGTTATATGACTTAAAGTTATTTTAGTTTGAGTTGTTACAAGTATTGTATCGAAATTAAAACGATGATTTAATCTAAATTACTTTATCTACGTTGTTATAAGTAATGTGATTAAGTTGTGTATTTGCTTCATGGGATGTGCTTCAAAAATGTATTACAACTGCACTAACATGGGATGTATTCCAAAATCTTATTCAAAGATCTTCCTCGTATGCTCAAGTTGTCATTATATATTATTGATTTTTTGTATATTGAAAGTGCAGTTGAAAAGAGCTAACTTACTATATAATGCAAGGAATATTAATAAAAGGTTCCTATCGACAAAAGTTCATTAATATCGACGTTAATAAAGGGTTAATGCTGCCATTATTAATGCTGTCGATAGGAACTCGGTAGCTACGGAGAGGGCTCGGTAGCTCGTTCTCCGGACTAGGTCAGAGAGGACTCGGTAGCTCGTTCTCTGGACCGGACGAAGTCGGAGAGGGCTCGGTATCTCGTTCTCCGGACTAGGTCAGAGAGGGCTCGGTAGCTCGTTCTCTAGACTAGAAAGACTTTAGGGTTTAGGGCTGGGAAGCGCCAAACCTAGCATTGGATCGGTCTGTTGACCGATCCAGTGATGGATATCTGATCGGTCAACAGACCGATCCAGTGATACTGTGGTTATCTGATCGGTCTGGTGACCGATCAGTAACCAAACAGTAGCTTTCTAGTTCACTGTAAGTTATCTGATCGGTCTGTAGATCGATCAGGAAGCAATAGCGATGGGATTCAGAGGACAATAGGGGATCGGTCTGTGGACCGATCCACCTATAGGCTGATCGGTCCACAGACCGATCAGAAGCCTCCCAGACCGATCAGGATATGTCCTGATCGGTCCAGAGGGCTATGGATCGGTCTGCTGACCGATCCACAACACTGTCTGTTTCTCTGCAACTTCAACCATCTGGTGTGAGCTATCATGCCAGTGTTTAAGTTCAAATTAAGGTCTATCAGAGGAATAAACAGGCGATCTGTTACTGGCGATCTGGCTGTGTTCTGGTTACAATGGGAAGAACTTGCTGTTTAATTTTGAGACAATTTCAGAGATTAAGCGAATGAGGAAATGATCAAAATTTGATTTTGAGTTGCACATTGTAAAGGTTCAAATTATGCTAGAAGAGACAGCATCCAACAAATCGACTTTGTCACAAAAACATAAGAATTGATAGGTTTAACAAACATGCATTAACAGTCATATACTAAAGCAATTATAAATAACTTGTTCAACATATTTTGCTGACAAGAGGGAGAAGGCAGAAGCTTGATTGTAAAACTTCATTCTCATATGTAGAAGTTCAAAGCCTTCACATATCAATTACCTCTACTTCAAAAGCTACAGCTTTGGACTAATTTTAGCAGACATTCTTACAATATAACATCATTGATCCCATTAGTTTTGGACTTTTTAGCCGTCATGTTTAAATCCACAAGAAGCTTACATGCATACATGGTCTGTAACAAAGCTACATATGAATGTTTGATAAAAACAAAACTACATAGAGAAGCAGCAACTTTAGATTTAGGTGGTTGTCTTTGCAACTACTCCATGATGGAGCATACATCGTCTTCTCCACCTTTAGAACAGCTTCAGATTTAGGTGCTTGTCTTTTGCAGCTACTCCATGAACATCTAGAAGCACAACTAAAGCAAACACAAGTGTAATAGGTAACAAATTAAAAATAAATTGTATAAGCATCTTCTATGGAACTAAGTAGACATAATTAACAAAAGTAAAAATAAACCTTCAATATGAATTTTCCTGTCTTGACCAAGCTTTAGAATTTGTTTAATATTATCCCATTGAATTATTTGCTAGTGCATATTGTTAGAACCTACAATAATAAAGACAATTAATATTTGTAATAATTATCTTTAATCAATCAACTAGTAATTTTAAATTAAACTTTGATAGTCCTTGCCTGCTATTGATGCCAATTCTTCTTCATATGGGTCGTCATCGTTGTTATGATGATTATCCAAAATTGATCTGTCAATCAGCACATTGTCATAGTTATACAATTTAATAAAGGTAATTATTTTACAAATAAAATTAACATACAAATAGATAATTAATTGATACATACCCTTGTTGCAAATTTGGACAATTACGCTTATCATGTGACACACCTCGATGTCCACATCCATGACATAATCGAGACTTTGAGGTTGACTTCTCCTTTGATGATTTCAATCTCTTCCCACATCCCTTTGTTCTTACTAAAGAAGGATCCATAATATTAGGGGACACATCCATAGATTTCTTCCTTTGACCTCTATTGTCACATGTTCTACTAATGTTCATCTTTTGAATTTTACTGTAGATACAATCCAATTGTTCATCCAAGAAGTTTGTTCCCTCATCAGTCAAAGATGCATCATCAATTAATAGTGAAGCTTTATAGGATAACCTTGAGTGCCTTGACATCAAAACCCTATCTGGATCATCATTGAAATTTTGTACCCCCAAAGCATATATTGCTCCAACCTTTGCATCTCGTGTCCATCGTTTGAGTATATACTTATCAGGCAAATGAAATACTTGATTGATACGAAAAAAAGCTAACATATGTCTGCATGGAATACCATCAAACTCAAATTTCCTACAGCTACAGAATATGTTGTCCCTCTGTTTGTTATGCGTAAGCACCCTTGGTTTGGAGGAAGAACAACTTTGACAATTCATCACATGGTAAACTACTGAGTCAACTTCCATAGATACTTGTTGCACATAATAACCATGACTCTCATTCATTTCACTTTGAAACTCCATCCATTTTTTTTTTTTATAACTTAACCATTTGAGTTTCCATTGGCCAGTTTGTCTTAACCCTGGGTTGCTCATTCAAATCAATATGATCTGCAACTAACTCATTGTGTCTTTGATGTCTCAGTGCCCTATTGAAACGGGTGATAAAGTCCATCAATGAATTTTTATTTGAGACATATATCTTGAAAAATGCATGTGAGCCTTCAGATCTCTGACTACTAGACATTCCAGCACAAAATACATGATTAAAATAAGCTGGCACCCACTTATGTCGTAATTCATACATTAAACACAACCAATCATTTTTCTCTAAGTTAGCATACTTGATAACCTCTTCCCATGATTTCTCAAATTCATCAGGTGTTGTAGAATTTCTAATAACATTATGTATGCTTTGTTAGTTGTCACGAAAAGTCAAAGGATTCAATTTTTCTGGAAATTTATTTAATATGTGCCACAAATAATATCGATGCACTGTCTGAGGAAAAACTTGGGCAATGACTTTTGTCAGTGCAGGATCCTGATCAGTAATAATCACATTTGGTGCACCCTTAGGCATGGCTTCTGTGAATTTGTTAAGCAACCAAACAAAAGATTTAGTTTTCTCATCACTTATAAAGCCACAACCAAAAATAATTGTCTGGTGATGATGATTTACTCCTACAAATGGTGCAAAAATCAACCCATATTTGTTGGTGTTATATGTTGTATCAAATACAACCACATCACCGAATACACTATATGCCGTTCTTGATACATGATCAGCCCAAAAACATCTACTGAATCTATTATCTGAATCAGTCTGGTATTCAAAGAAAAAAACAGGATTTTTCTCTTTCTCAGATGCAAATAGCTCGATTAGTGTTTCAGCATCAATACCCTTTTGTTCATCCCTTAGCTCTTTCTCAAAATTTCTAATATCTCTTTCTGTACAACCTATTTGCTCGGGCCCTCCATATTCTATCTCCAATAATCGCATTTGTTGGCAAGTTGGCACATTGGCCTCTGAAAACCGTTGAGTCAATGCTTTTTTTGCTGCTGAAACATTACGATGTGAACGTAGCAAATGCACCTTTGAAGGAGTCGATAGTGGATGATTATGACCTTCCGTGAAATTAGTGACAACCCATGCAGATCCAGTTTGTTTCTTGACAAGTGAAATCTTTGACTTACAACCAGTTCTAACTTCACCACGTGTTCTTTCCCTTGTCCGTTGATCACCCTTTGCTTGTTTATTCCGTTGATCATCCGTATGCCCTTCTTTAAAACATACAAACGTTTTCCAAACAACCTCATTTGTTATCTTATTTTTCTTGCTACTGTTTATTCTTGCACTAAATCCGGATTCACGTGCATATTGGTTATAGAATGAAAATGTCTCATCTATTGATGAGAATTCCATCCCATATTTTGGCTTTTGATCATCTGCAACTTGAGGAATGTATAACTGATCTTCACCATGATTTTCACCCATTGCTAAGAAATTTCATATGAAGATGAAATTAAATTTTGCATATCATGATCAAAAAGCCAGAAAAAACATTGTAAGAGTGATACTTCAAGCTCATGCATGCAACCCGAACAAAAACACAAAGATAACAATAAGAGTGATACTTCAAGCTCATGCATGGTAGAATTACTAATTGGAATGATCCCGCCAAATGACCCAATTATGTCATTATGTTGTGTCTGCTAAATGGTAATAGCATAGTGTTTGGTTTAAGTGTAGTATAAGAAACTGTTCTAGTTAATTAGTTAAGTCACCCACTTAGAACAATTATCTGGTTTACATGATGTGAGGTATAGCTCTGTGTTGTGGAAGTGTAGCATTAATATTGTATTAGCTAACTTACTACCTCCCAGTAGTACCAATGTGGTAAACAGAAGGTAAAATAAAATAAAATAAATGCGATAAGGATGAAAGAAAGGGAATGAGATAATCACCTAAAGAAACAAGAAATGGTGAGGGTCTGGAAGCTTCGTGGCCGCGCGCAGATGTGAGAACGAGGAACACTGGAGGGGCGAGGACGGCGTGTCCTAAGGAGTCAAGATGAAACCAGAGTAAAACTATGGACAATGGGAAGTAGAAGAGAGTTAATTAGTTAAGGAGCCTTACAGAGAGGTGCGGTGAGAACGATCTGGAAGCTTCGTGGTCGCGCGCAGATGTGAGAACGAGGAAAACTGGAGGGGCGAGGACGGCGTGCCCTAGCTTCGCTGCCGAGGTTTGCCGAGAGAGGCGCGAGGGGTTGAACGCTTCGTGGTCGAGGGAGGCGAGACTTGCCCTAGCTTTGCTTCAGAAGCAGGCGGTGGCTGCAAAGCAAAAGTCAAGACATAGGTATATCGGAAATGTGTCCAACTCCGCATGCCGCGTCGACGTTGCGATCCGCCAACGAAGCAGGCGCGCACAGTCGTGCATCTTAAGTCCCGCAGGATATATATATATATATATATATATATATATATATATATATATATATATATATATATATATATATATATATGAATTTTGATATACTATGCACTATATTTATATATATATAGGAGTTTTACCTTGAACGCCCGTCATGCATGACTTTGTGGGCGATTGGGTAAAATTAGAGTGCTTGGAAGTCAATCGACAAGTGTGGAGGCTAATAATTCCTTTGATATATATATAAAGAGAGAGAGAGAGATGATACGCTTTCCGTCTCTCACTGTGAGACTATGCCTAATTTTCAATGTAGTAGTACTCCGTCACCAAATTTAATTATTTTTCTACTGTAGCATCATCCCGTCATAATTAAAATAACCCTAAACCTCTTTACCTCTAAAAAATCCAAACATGTTTGTTTATATATTTATGCAAACGAAGGCCTATTTTAAAAAGAATAAAGATATTGTGATAATAGATGTATTATTGAAACTCAGTCAATTAAAGTAAGTTGATAGCATAGTTATATAAATATGTAAAATAATGATCATTAATTTATTGAAATCTTGTTAAGTGTGTATTAAAACAAGAATAATATTATTTTCATCTTTTGTATGTTATATATATATATATATATATATATATATATATCATAGTTTTAAAAATACCCAAATCATATACTCACTTAATGATAAGTTTCCAAAATATCTAAATCATATATCATAGTTTTAAAATTACTAAATCATATACTCACTTTTTGTTTTGCCCTCGTCCTCAATCAATTTGTCTTGAAAAAAAAATCAGTCAATTGATTTTTTTATAGTCGAATTGATTTCTTTCTATATGTTTGAAAAAATACATCAGTCGGTTCTAGTCGAACCGGCTGATGGATCTAGAGACCTCAAAATGATATAAAACTAGTTACTATATGTTCCTCTAGTTCTCCTGATTATAAAAATACTATCAAACATCAATTTGATCCAATATATTGAGAGCAGTTATTTTTTTAAATATAAATGTGTCTGAAAAACTAATTTGTGTTTAAAAAATCATTGCTCTCAAAATATTCGGTCAAATTGATATTTGATAGCATTTTTACAATAAAAAAAACTAGATGAAATACATAGGAACTAGTTTCATAATATTTCGAAGTCTCTAGATCCATCAGCCAATTTCAGTTGAAATCGAATAATAGACGTAGAGACCTTGAAATGTCATGAAACCGGTCTCTATGTGTTCGTCTAGTTCTCCTAATTATAAAAATGCTATCAAACATTAATTTTACCAAATATGTTGAGAGTAGTGATTTTTTTAAACATAAATGTGTCTGAAAAATTAATTTGTGTTAAAAAAATAACTGCTATGAATATATTAGGTCAAATTGATGTTTTAGAGCATGAATATAATCATAACAACTAGAAGAACTCATAGGATCTGATTTTACTTTATTCCGAGCTCTCTAGGGTTATCAACCGATTTTGGTCGAATGAACCTACATTGATTTTATTTAGCTTCATTCGGCCATAGTTTTAAAAAAATTACCGCTCTTAATATATTACGTCAAATTGATATTTGATAGTATTTTTACAATCAAGAGAACTAGACGAACATATAGGAATTGGTTTCATATTATTTCAAGGTCTCTAGGTCCATCAACTGGTTTCGGCCAAAATCAGTTGATGGACTTGAAGCCTCAGAATGATTTGAAACCAGTTCCTATATGCTTATCTAGTTCTCCTAATTATTAAAATGGTATCAGACATCAATTTGACCTAATATATTAAGAGCAATAATTTTTTGAATACGAATGTATCTGAAAAATTAATTTATGTTACAAAATTATTACTTTTAATATATTTGGTTAAATTGATATTTGATAGTATTTTTACTATCAGGAAAATTAGTTTAACATATAAAAATTGATTTTAAATAGAATGAAATCGGTTGAATTGATTTAAGGATGAAGATAAAATGAAAATTGGGTACTTGACAATTTTAAAATTATGATAGATGTATTTTAAAAACTTATCTATATATATATATACATAGCAAGGGCATTTTGGTCATTATGACTCATTCGAAGTACACTATAAGTGCTGCCTCCTCGTTAGGGTTTTTGTGCGGAGCTCGCGGAGCCAGCAGTCGCTCCGGCGTAGGAAAACACCAGAGGCTACTCCAAGGTTCTTATTTTTTCATTCGTTCTTCGTTCTTGATACGAGTCTCTGAATGTTATGGTTTTCTGTTTGCCTTTCCCTGCTTTCGTTTTTGTTTTTTGTATAGAATACGAGGGAGGGATGGTTGGTGAGTGTAGATTTGATTTGCTTTGTTTAATTTGACGGGAATCATGGCGTCCCGTGTGATGTTTTTTTTTTTTGTTATTTTTGTGCGTAGGATTTGTTACAAGTAAAAACCTTTTGCTTGACTGTTAAATTATATAAGGTTTCGAGTTTTTAGTCTGTTGATTCATTTCCATTTCTCTACTTAATTATTTTAATCATCCTTTTTTTGCATTGCATATTTGGTTTTTAATTATTATTATTATTTTTACTTCTGATGAAGATAGGTAGGAAAGATGTCTCATCGGAAATTTGAGCACCCAAGGCATGGATCGCTAGGGTTTCTCCCTAGGAAGCGAGCTTCTCGTCATCGTGGAAAAGGTATCATGGAAAAATTGTCAGTGTGACTTCTGCATTCTTGGATAATTTTCCATTTTTTTTGTTCTTTGCACTGTAATTTCCCTGTTATCTTTTTACTTTTTTTTTTTTTTGCTATCTTCGATGCCGATAAGCCTATGTCATTTTTTAACTTGCAAATTTTCATTTAAATTCCTTTCATATATTTGGGGCGGTGTCAGATTTTTTTTTCCGAAGTTAAGAGCAGTCATACATTTTACAATGTCTTGGTAAATCTAATCCAAATTTGACAGTACATTAGGGAAGTATGTTTCTTCTGAATAAGCTACAAGCAGTCAAAAGAACAACTAAGTGGAGTTATATTCCACTAATTTGGAGTGTATTTATAAATGCTCCACAAATTATTAATGTATTTAGACTTGGATACAGATCATCAGTTGTAGAGCACGTGTTCTACCTTGTTGGAACAATATGTCTAATTGATGTAGTATCTGACAGTACTAGTAGGGAACACATTTTGAAAAACAAAAATGTACACATGAATATACCATGTAGTATCCATTTATAAAGAAGTTATTTCCACAGAATTTTTTGATGTGCATGGGATGATCTAGTTTAGCTGTAAATTTTAATGCTTGAAAATCATGGATAACATAGGTTCTGCTGGATATTATTCATATATGGTTTCTATGTTGAGTCTGCATGGCATTCTAGCATCTTGACACTTTGAATATGCTGTTTCTTCTAAATTATTAAGAGTGAGGATTGATAGTTGGGCTGCCTAATTTTACCCTCTGAATTTTGTAGACCTTCAATTATCATTATTAGCACAAAAGAAGCCTCTAATGTGCATCCACATGTGTAATTTGGCATTTTAAAGCTATCTTGGCATTAACAGTTCTCTTAGTAGTTTCTCTGAGTGTTGTTGCTAGGGCATTTCAGACCCACAGTCTTTTTATTTTCAATGAGACCCACGGTCAAGTTTTTGGTCTAACAATGCTATATGTTTTGATTATTTCAATGCAGTGAAGTCCTTCCCCAAGGATGATCCTACAAAACCTTGCAAACTCACTGCATTCCTTGGGTACAAGTCTGGTATGACCCACATTGTACGTGAGGTTGAGAAACCAGGATCAAGTAAGTGTTAGTTTGTCAGATTCTACACTTGCAATTGATATTTTGATTGATCATGCCTCTTCTCTTGCTGTCAATGAAGGTAGAACAAGAAAAAAGTTACTGATTTAACTGGAATTGTAGCAACTGTTTTACTCTTCTAATTCTATATGTTCCTTTTATGGTGACCATTTAGAAAGTACAAAATAATATCAATTGCATTGTTATTAGCTCAACTTGTAGCTAAATGGCACCCTATTGTCGACCACAATAATTGGAGTTGAAAACTGATAATTATTTGAGAGAGCATCAATTTTCTTGCTTTCTGTTTTATGGAAAATCATTTTAAGGATTACTAAGCATATTTTCACTAACTGTTGAAATGGCATTTTAGTTATAATTCATTGTATGGATTTGCATATGATGCTTTTGCATTGCAATCCTTACCCACTAGATTTTTTTTCACATATTTGCCGGTTCGTACAGGACCTATTTAGTTGTCTACTTCTCAGCATCTTCCATGCTTATTGATTTAAAATGTGAAACTCATTTGATGCACGCAACATATCTTCTCCTTGTTCTCAGAGCTTCATAAGAAGGAGACTTGTGAGGCAGTTACCATCATCGAAACTCCACCGATGGTTGTTGTTGGAGTCGTAGCCTATGTGAAGACGCCACACGGTCTTCGTAGTCTGAACACTGTATGGGCTCAGCATTTAAGTGAGGAAGTGAGGCGGAGATTCTATAAGAACTGGTACAAGAGTAAGAAGACGGCTTTCACAAAGTACTCTAAGAAATATGAAAGTGAAGAGGGAAAGAAAGAAATTCAGGCCCAACTGGAAAAGATGAAAAAATATGCCTCTGTTGTCCGTGTTCTTGCTCACACGCAGGTGCATTAAATGGATTCATTATTCTAAAAACATCACCATTTGCAAATGGTATTGTTTAGAACAATCTATTACCAGAATTAGCTGATGTTTCTTTCTTCTCTTCTGCCATAGATAAGGAAGATGAAGGGCCTCAAGCAGAAAAAAGCTCATCTGATGGAGATCCAAGTTAATGGAGGCACTGCAGCACAGAAGGTTGATTTTGCCTACAGCTTCTTTGAGAAGCAAACCCCCATTGATGCTGTTTTCCAGAAAGATGAAATGATTGATATTATTGGTGTTACAAAAGGTAAAGGGTATGAAGGTGTTGTGACTCGTTGGGGTGTCACCCGCCTTCCACGGAAGACGCACAGAGGTCTCCGCAAGGTTGCTTGTATTGGTGCTTGGCATCCTGCCAGAGTATCCTACACTGTTGCTCGTGCTGGACAGAATGGTTATCACCACCGAACTGAAATGAACAAAAAGATTTACAAGATTGGTAAATCTGGGGATGAATCCCACACTGCTATGACCGAGTTTGATAGGTAACATCTTATCTAACACTTATTTCACCTTATTACACGTGTGCCCTCTGAAGGTATGACATTCCAACATGTTACTTTCTGCTCTTTGTCAGGACCGAGAAAGACATCACACCCATGGGCGGCTTCCCGCACTATGGTATTGTGAAGGATGACTATATAATGATCAAGGGTTGTTGTGTTGGGCCGAAGAAAAGAGTTGTGACTCTTCGTCAATCCCTATTAAAACAGACTTCTCGTGTCGCCCTTGAGGAGATTAAACTCAAGTTCGTAGATACTTCTTCCAAGTTTGGTCATGGACGTTTCCAGACAACTCAAGAGAAACAGAAGTTCTACGGCAAGCTGAAGGCATGATTCTAATTATAATATGTTCACTTAGCATGTCTCAAAGATTGTTCTGTTAAAGAGTTTTGTTTCGAAGGATTTTCTCTGCATGATTTGGATTTCTAGATTTCTAAGCTGTTCCGTGTTTTCAACTTTTGGGAGTTTGTTATCGAGACTCCAATGTTTTTGTCAGATTTAACATTTGGGAATTTGGGTTTCTTGTTATTGGAAATGCAAGTTTGCTCATGAGTTATGTGTCAATATTTTAGAGAGTTGGTTGTTTGATTTATTTTTTTTCGTTTAAAAGTCAGCACGTCGAAGCTTAGCTCTTCAACGACAGGAATCCCAGTAGGCGTGACTAGTGGAATTATTTATTCGTCCATCAAACTAAAACAAAAGGGCACATCACAAAACATTAGTTGGATTGTACAAGGCATTCAAGTAAGATAATTTCTAAACCCTAACAATTGTAATTCTGGAACACACAATTGACCATGCGAGCTTTGCCGTGCAGTTCATCGTACCATATCCATAATCTTCTATTTTTGTTTTTTTTGCAAAAACATTCTCTCAATGTTAGATGTCTTTACAACACAAAATCATGCATCAACACACTTCAAGCTTTACCAACTAATCCTCTTCTCCTTCTCGCTGTACTCTGGCTGTCCTCTAGAAGCCATGGCAAAACGGCGGCATGACCTCTAGAAACATGTACAAAGTTTGTGAGAAAAAGAAGCAGAGATGGGAAACTGATCAGCAACAGAGTAGCTTTGACACGCACTTCACCTTAATTTGTTATTCTATTCAATCTGATGTTGTGGTTTTTACGGGGAATCCTTTGTAGAGGAGCAATTGTCTGTGGCATTGTCATACCCCCCGAAACAATGATCTCTACAGCATTGGAACATATCAAGGTAAGCATTTCAGCAACTAATATTAAATATTGCTCACTAGTAAGTCTATACTGTAGAATGATTAAAAACTTGTAAAATATCAAAATGTATAAGATTTGAGAAAGTAAAAATATAGATTGTTCACGGGAATCACTGCTAGGCATATTACTGTAAACTGATTAAAACAACTCAAAATTTATCGTGCTGGAAATTGTAAAGAGAAAACAAGTTTCGGTAAAACAGTTCGAGAAGCAAGAAGGGCCAAAAAGCACGAAACGTTAGTATTTAAGATTTATTTACATTTCAAATTCTTAATTATTATATTTTAAACATTGAAACATTAAACCATTTTTGTCTTATATGAATTATTCAAGATTCATTTTTTCTTTTTGTTGTATCAAAACTATTAGCAAAAAATATTTAAATTATTATATTTGAATCATTAAAGACTTAACATTTTCAGTGGCGCACATGAATTATTCAAGATTTATTTTTCTTTTTGTTTATCTATTACTAGTAAATAATATTTAAATTAATTGTATTTGAAGAATCAAAGATTAAACCATTTTTAGACATGTGTATGCATATTATTCCAGATTCAATTTTCCTTTTGTTGTATCAAATTATAACAACAGGAATAAGTTTTCGTAAATCTTTTATTATCTTATGCATTGAAAAAAATTGTTTTTTTTCTTCTCTAATTTCCAATTATTTTCCTGTTTAAAATTTGTTATTTTACGTGGTTCTCAGTTTTTCAAATAAGATAAATGTCCAATATTCATAATTTCGGGTTAGTCAATCCAATTAAATTTTTGATGATTATATGATGGATAATTGCGCTAACAAGCAGGAAAAGAAAGAATAATGTTGAAGAATTTGAGGAGGAAGAATATTGCATTATATTTCATTAATTCTACCAGAAAATTGTTAATTGTTCATTATGGTTGACAGATATAAGGTCATGGCTCAAGCGGAAGAACGTCGACTCAGGTGGCTGAGGCATCGTAAGACACATCAAAAATAGAATTTCACCAAATGTAAAACCAAATAAATCAATTGCTAAGGCCTAAGAGATATTATCGTCAAACAGTTGATAAAAGGACGATGAAATAAAAACCTAGAGATTAAGGAGCCTGACCTATGCCTTCTCGAACAGAAAGGTTGGGCCTAATGATTTCTTCAGAGTTAACCAAGAATATATCACCAATATAAAGATGGTTGGTTGGAACATAAATACTGCATAACTCTTCATCACCTTTGTCATTCTGCAATGTGGGAAAAAAATCATCCTATTCTAGTAACATTTACAACTTGATATGAATGAATATAAAAAATTATATGTAAAGAAAAACGAGTGCTATAGATACAATGCTCGAATAATATCAGGCGTGCAATGCACAGATTTATTACTTATCAGACAAGTGATACAAAAAGACTATGTAGCAAGAAATGGAGTGATATAAAAACTGCAAAGCGCGTTTAGAAACCAAATAGGTATGTTGTTAGGTAGCAAAGCAATCAACATAGCTGGGTGCAAGAAAGGAAATAGAATCCTGTTAATAAACCCATTGAAACAGTAAATTGCCAACTTAAGCTATGCCCAAGAAACTACTTAAATTTTTAGTAGCCTAGGCAAAATCATATTAGTGTGAAATGATAGAAGGAATTAAATTACCTGAAGAACAACTGTAGATGTAATAAAACCAAATGCATACTCTCCAACACGTGGATGGCGAATAATTGCGACCTCTTTAAAAGCTGTGGTATTTTGATCTGTGCAAAAAGAGTTTAAGTCAAAACATGGATTTATTCAATGTCCAGTCAAGGTCTCAGCAAGGATATTTTCTTAATTGGAAATGACAATTTGCAGATACTGTCAGATTGGACCAAAAGAAGAGTTAGACCATGATTATTTGGATGTATTGCAAAATATAAAACAAATAAATAGTCATGCTAGAAAAAAACATAACATTAAATAGTGGCTAATATCCAAAATCACTAGCCGTGCTACTTCTTAGCACTTAGAGTTGACTACATGAATCTTGTCCCACCTGATTGAACTCCATGCTTATCTGGCCTAATTGAAAGTTCAAATATAATTTTCTTAGGTCTTTCTAGATCCTGTAATTGGTTCACCTTGTCTAACTATAAAATCCATTTACATGGAGTGAGTACTACATTGCTACATGCAAGCATATGCAATGTTCTTCAAGAGCAGAGAATACCAATAAACTAAAAAAGGGATGGAGGAGAAGAGAGGATAAGGAGAAGAGAATTATTTTGAATTAAACTTTTATAACTGCTATTAATGTCCTCTAAGATTTTTTATTGGGGAAAACTAATGAAATAAAATCATAATAAAATATACCCTTTATATACAGAAGAACAAATTAGAGTTCATAATTAAGACTAAATGTAGTTATCAAAGCACATGAAACTGCAAGTGGCCAATGGCATGGCTGTCAAGCACATATCATAATCTTTTTCATGGATGGAAAACAAATTAACAGATGTGCCATTGGCCTTTTAGCAAATTTGGTTGTGCTTGTTTAGAAGAAACAAAATCTCCTTTTTTTTCAATTTATTGTTGTCAACGAAAAGAATAATTATTAGTGTTTGGTAGGAATTTTCAATGAAAATATTATAGTAAAGACAAATTGAAAAAAAAAATCACATTTATAGTAAAGAGCAATATGCGTTTGTGTAAAAAGAAAATTTTGGAAGAGTTGAAATTAAAAAAAAAGTATATGTGATGAAAATGAAAAACTTATTTTTTCACATTTTATTTTTCTTATTTTTCAAATTGAAAAGAAAATAAGAAAAATGCTCCCAAAAGAAATGCAACTTATTTTTTCCATATCTGGAAACTTCAAATTGGATATGTATCCAATCCAAAACCATCAAATCAATTACACTCCTTGTCTACCCTTAAAAAAAATGACGCATTAAAATACATCATACAAATAATTCCTGGTGTTGGTTACACTAGAAATTTTAGGTTTCTCTTCTTCAACAACTTGTCCTTCATGCAAATGAAAACATTTAATTCTCAACCCAAGTTTCAAAGTATAGTTTTATTTTTTCATGGGTACAAAGAATGATGGCAAATTTATTGAGTTGGCCATAAAAAAACAAATTAAGAAAGTCAACATTTCCATAGGCCCAAAAATGTCTTTTTATGTAGTATTAATTAGCTCTTACGAGTAAAAGAATTATTGCAAATGCTGTAGCGATTAAAAGCAATCAACATTTAGCACTGCCAACTGTATGCACTATAGGTTTTCATGAAATAAAATTAAATGCGGATATTTTTCAGACAAATGCAGATACCTGGAGAAATTGCAGTACTAATTTGCTTTGATGCTGAATAAATGTGCCTCACAAAGGGCATTCGTTTTATGAACCACTCTCCCAACCAGACGACTGTTGATCCCAACCAGGATGAAGCAAAAATTCCAATGAGAAATACGAATATCAAAGATGTCACGAACCCAAGGCCTTCAATTTGAAGAAAGAAAAATTGTGTTACAACGAATCAAATTCCAGTGTATGTAAAAAAACATTGCATGAACTTGGACTAAACAAAACTTCAAAAATATAAGTAGCAATAGCCCAACCAACCAAATTTTGGGGTGTATGGTTAACAAATTATTCAAGATACAAATGATTCAAATTCCTGTTTATGGTTAACATTGCATGAAATAGAATAACTCCATTTCATACTCCAATAAAGGAACAATTTTCTGCAATACGAATAGAAAGGAAAAAAGAAAGAATAAACTCACCAAAGATGTCAAATCCAAGCTTGTCATATATTGGACTGAAAAAACCATCAACGAACTGAATAAACCACCATGTAATGTAAAAAGTGACTGCAACAGGGAAGAGAACTACACTGAAAAAAAAAAAAAAAAGAGACAAGTGTCAGAAAAATTTAAATGCAAGAAATCAGAAGAATGAATATGATATAACTGTACCATCCAGTCATAAATTTCTTTGACACCCAACTCTGAAGAACAGCACCACAGGCCTGTAAATAACAAGGCTAAAAGTTACATCAGGATAATTTAGACAATGAAAAAGTTAGAATTGTTAGTTATTGTTCCTGTTTATGGAGTTACAGAGCCAAGGAAAGAAAGAGGGTAGAAAAAATAATTTAAAAGGATGTATTCTCGAATACAAGTCATGGGGCAGTTCAAGGTTGACATAATTATTTATGATATTTTCACTTCGTTATGTCCAAAGGTTAATAGCATTCTCAGTACTTAATACAAGTTTCTTGTTCTATTTAAAAAAATAAAAATAAAAGAATAGTCATCATTGTACAGATGAAAATAGGTGAGTATTTTAGCAGTGAGTTAAATGGGCGGTGTCAAATTCCGATTTTTGTTACACATTTATTAATATTTTAACTTTGTTTTACACAACTTATCTTCGCAGAAGACGGTCATAAATGGTTAATGTGCAAATTGAGCTGTAACATACAAATTATATACACCCAAGGCTCTGCTCTCTGTATCCTGTGATGGAGGTGTAGCTATAGAATGCGTGTCTAAGCCTACCTGAACCCAGAAAGCTATTAAATTGCATACCAACTAATAATGAAAACTACGACCTTCTGTATCGACATGGCTATAATCCCTTCCGTAGACGATCACTCTATTTCATGTACTCTGAATCGGTTAATATTAGAGGTTCATTTACTTTGCTCAAAAGTAGTTAACTTTCTCTGCCATCCAGCTAACTAGGAACTAATTGATGGAAACAAACGATGATCCTAAGCAAAATTTTACCAAACTCGACTTATCCAACTGAAAGAGCACAAATCCGATACGAGAAGCACCTAAAGACAACCACAAAAATGTCCCGCTATAATCTTGCCCAACGTTTCTCCCGATCCAAATCGGAACCCTAACTGACCGCATCAAAGCTAACAAAGAGGCCATAACCCCAGACACTATCAGATCTGGCAGGCACGCACCTTCCTGGTGGAGGAACTGGGAGAAATTGGGGGCGCTTTGGCTGGGTCTTCAGGGTCCGCCGCCTGGCTTAGCGGAATGGAGGTGGATTCCTTCTCTTCCGCCATGTTTTTTTTCCCTATCCTCAGCGCGCTTTCCCTCTATCTCCCAATCTCGACGCCGACGCGGAATAGCGAGACTTGACTAACGCCCCACTGCTGGAAGCCGAAGCGTAGAGCGCAAGAAATGCCGATGGAGAATGGCGTTTTCTAATGGTACGAGTTTATTCCTCGGGAGTCGAAGGCCGGCGGGCGGAGTCAGACGGGAAGCCAGCGGAGTCCGCGTTGGAGTCTCATCTCACGCTGCTTTGGATAGTCTATATAATATTTTAATTGCATCATTAGGATATAAGCAAAATTAATAAAAACTTATTTTTAATCGAACTATTTATATTGGTGGGATTCAAATTTATAAATTTCGAATTAGATTTAGAGTAGGATCGGAGTCGGATTAATATTTTTTATATTTTTTTTTAATTTAATTTGAATCTGATTTCATCCATTCGAATAAACATTAATTTCGGAGATAACGAACCTTGGAAAAATAAAATTCTTCTCGCGGCCTTTTGTCACATGAGTCTTTGAAATTGAAGATATATATTCCGCATACATTTTAAATAGTTTAATTAAAATGTTCTTTTGCTAAGCGTAAAAGAAAACTTCTAAATTCTCTTTTCCTAAAGAGAGAAGAATAATTTTTATTGAGCAAAAATTAAAAATAAAAGACGTCTGGATAACGAAACACATATCTTATTTTTTAAAAAGAAAAGTCAAAATGACACTTTAACATATTTCTCATTGTTGTTGAAACTACAATAATTAAAATAAAATAATTTAATTTATTTAAAATACTATATAAAGAACACTTTTATATACATTTTTTTATCAACTTGATTAAAATTAATTGAACTTAATTTAAATCATTAGATATATTTAAAATCATCTTAAAGTTATTATAAAAGATATGAGATAGTTGTTACAACTATTATAGCAACAATTAAGTGGTTGCTACAGTAGTTATAATAGTTATTAAATGTCTTCTCCATAATATTTGAATGATTTTAATATCTTAAAGTGATATTAATCAAATTTAAATAATATTAACTAAATTGATAAAATGTTGTATATATATATAACATTTTTGATAAAATTGAACTAAAAAAAATTAGTTATTATACTCTGTAGAGCTACTCCATCTTCCTATGACTTTGCAAAAGTAAAATAGGTTCTTTTGACAATTCAAAAAGTTAGGAGTGTTTTTTTTTCCATTTTTTTGTCTATATTTTTTTTAAGGGATGGAAGGGTAATTTTGCCTTTTAACAGTGTGCTTCCCTAATTTGAAATTGGTTTTTAAGGTCTGAGTTAGGTTATGACTGTTATACTTGATACTTGCTCAAATTTTCATTAATCTTCCTTTGTTGTTCTCCAAAGTTCGTAATAGAATACGAGCGGAACTCCATCGACATTAGATCCTCGTCCATACAAAAACTTAGTCCATTATTATTGGTCCCTTAACGATCAATTAGAGGAGGATGAATAGCCTTATAATTAAGACTGATCCCGTCCAGAAGTTGAGTCAGATGGAAGCGGGCCGCGTTGTCGTTGGTGTTGACGAAAAGTTGCTGCGAAGCCTGGTCGATCTGGCACCCGCCGGAAAAGCTTACACGAGCGGATGATGGGGGATGATGACGAAGCAAGGGTCCTGCGCACACTCAGACGAGCCCACGGGTCGTTAAAGATCAGAAACCGAGGAAAAAGTCCCCGGGTTAGGCCCTCCGACGCTTAAGTCAGGTACTTTTTCCCCAGAAAAACAGTGAAAGGACGAAAAGTAAAAGATGAGTACAAAAAGACGAGTAAGCGTACCTGCGTAAGGACGAAGCTTCCCTTTTTATACTGCAATGGGGGCTTCTGGAACCTGATGGGTGTCAGGGAATGTCGGATGTCAGCCTTTGTCTGACGGTAAATGACACGTGGCGTCCTCTTATAGGTCTGGGAAGGAATCAGCAAGCAGTGAGCGCCAGACCATTAGCATATTCTCTGATAGACAGTGATTATTCCCTGACAGGTTGTTACGATTCTCTGACTTGCTTGTCGTGTAGTGTATGCTTGCCCCAATCTGTTAATCTTGGACTGGGTCCCTATGCTTGCCCCAATCTTTTAATCCTGGACTGGGTCCCAATGCTTGCCCCGATCTGTTAATCCTGGACTGGGTCCCTACGCTTGTCGTCCTCGCTCTGTGGGGTGTAGACCTATATTTCCTAACCTGCGTTTGCCGCATCCCAAATCCAGATCTATATACCCAGCCCTGTCTTGCGTGTCCTGTCTTGTGACCTCCTGACCTGCCTTACCTTGTATCATGACCTGTATGTCTTGCCTTAGTTTGGTTCCGCTTATCCTACGTCCTGACCTGTACGCCTCCGTCCGATTCTGTCTGTCCTGACCTGTACGCCTTAGTTCGATTTCGTCTGTCCTGACCTGTACGCCTTAGCCCGATTCCGTCTGTCCCGACCCGTACGCCTTAGTTTGCATATCCCGACCTGCACGCTTTGATCCAGGTATCCTGTGCCACAAAGCTATAAATCCTGACTTGTATCCTTGGTTGGCATATCCCGACCTGTACGCTTCAGTTCCTGTGTTCCATGTCGCAAGGCTATAGGTCATGACCTGTATCCTTAGTTTGTACATCCCGACCTGTACGCCTTTGTCCGATTCGGTCTGTCCTGACTTGTACGCCTTAGTTCGATTCCGTCTGTCCTGACTTGTACGCCTTAGTTTGATTCCGTTTGTCCGGATCTGTACACCTCTGTCCGATTCCGTCTGTCCTGACCTGTAAGCCTTAGTCCGATTCTGTCTATCTCGACCTGTACACCTTAGTTTGCATATCCCGACCTGCATGCTTTGATCCCTGTGTTCCGTGTCGCAAGGCTATAAATCCTGACCTATATCCTTGATTGACACATCCCGACCTGTACGCTTTGGTCCTTGTGTTCTGTGCCGCAAGGCTATAAATCCTGACCTGTATCCTTGGTTGGCACATCCCGACCTGTACGCTTTGGTCCCTGTGTTCCGTGCCGCAAGACTATAAATCCTGACCTGTATCCTTGGTTGGCACATCCCGACCTGTGCGTGTTGGTCCCGTGTTCCATGCCGCAAGGTTATTCCGAGTTCCTACTCGCCATTGTAGGCCTAACCCCGGACGCCACTTGTGCCCGACCTGACTATCTTGAGACCGGGCCCTTTGAACTCCACGTAGGGTGGACTTTTGACCTCTATGTAAGCCAGACTTTTGACTACCACGTAGGCCTGACTTCTGACCGCCACGTGAGCTTGACTTCTGACCACCACGTAAGCTTGACTTTTGACCATCCCATGGGCTTGACTTCCGACCACGTCATCTCCCTGACCCCACGATCATGCACCGTATCAAAGACGAATCTACATTTCTTGTTCTTTCAACTTTAATTAGACAAACACTTTAATAAATAAAAGAAATACTTATAAAAGAGTAGGAGATTACCGATATTTACTTGGTTACAATCAGGGAGATTATTAATTCAAGACAAATGGAACGCATTTGCTTGACTCCTTCAACATAAGCCAGAGGCAGAATGATCCTGTCTGAAAATCGATGAGATGGAAAGTTGGGCATGTGGTGGTCCCGCTGATCGCCCGTAGGCTCCGCTCGGTCCTGCAAAATAGATAACATGAATGATGAGCCAGGGAAGGGGCCCCCGGCGTTGGTCTTCCGACGCTCAAGTCAGTCACCGACAATGATGTAGAAGACGAAGTAACAAGAATAAACACTGTAGCACAAATAGTGTATATCGCATACCTCCGCCGATGCTTGGACCCCCCTTTATATAGAGTTCTTGTAGCGTACGTGCACGCTTCTCCAAGCAAGCACGCTTCTCGAAGTTTTCCTTGAAAAGACTTATCAGTAAAGTGTCTCTGATATAATACCTTAACAAGCCGAGCATATCTCTGATATAATAGTGGAAGCTTCCGTCGTATGATCTTCTTGTCGACCATGACGGGTGTCAGCGGCACTAACTCCCAAAAGGATGTCGAGAGATAACACAATGGGTATGTTGCTAGGCCAAGCGGGTTAGCCGCTCAGTTAGAACGTTGCTGCATCTGTACCACGTCCGCTCGACCGAAACTCCACTGCGCTCGTGTCGAGTCCTGTTGTCGGGCTGAGCGGGGTAGCTGCTCGAGGAAGATTCTATATATCGTCTCCTCCTCCTTTTGGCGTCCAACAACACCCCATTGAGTATCGGTTGTTTGACACACCTCCCTGAGTCAAAGGTGGGGTCGGACCGGAACCTTCTCCTCCCGGTCAGGGCCCTGATCGCCTGACCGACCAATACGATTATCATCAGTTTGGTCATATGATATCTGAACGTTGACCGTCCTAACTTTGACCTCCATCGTGGCAACTAACCCCTACAGGGTGGGTCCCTCTTTATCACCGCATCACATGCCTCCCTCTCAAGTCTAGTCGAACAAGGTTGCAAGTCCGACTGACTGGACAAGTTGTCAATGACGCTTTTTACCCGATCGACTTATGACACTCCTTAGCTTCTGATCGGACCAACGTAGCCCGACGGTCGGCTATGTGACCGCTCCTTTGAAACTGAGCGAATGTGTTAGCAACTTTCATTGTCGATCGACCTTGTTGAAGACTGTTGTTCGGTGATACGTCTGCTTCCTTACACCAATCAGTACAAGCAAGATCCATCCTCGAGACCTTCTCTTGTACTGCCTTGGGTGGGCGCGATCTGGGTTTACATCATCTATATTTCTGGAAGATCGTACAAATCCCTGCTCATTATAGCAAAGTATGCCTCCATGCCTCTTAATTGCCTTCATTAAATGTCATCTCGTGGCCAAGAACCACGTGTCCCTCCTGCTGCCACCGCACGCTTGACGTGACAGGCGGATATCCTCTAATGATGTGACTTTTGGCACTTTGAATTCAACAGCCAGATTTCTACCTAGGTCTCCGCGACCCTAGATCAGATGACCTCAATCAACCGACCCTAGGGTTTATAAACCCATACTCGCCGCCTTCTCCTTTTGCACATTTCCATCCTCGAGCTCTTTGGCGATACTCTGCCTTTGTTTCTTGACGATATCCATCCTATCTTGCTCCTCCGACGACATTCCAGTAAGCTTTCCTCCCTCCAATCACATTTTTTTGCTTCTTTCTTTATTTTTTACGATGACGAGTTCTTCACAACCTCTCGTCGTCGTCCCTGGGCCTTGGTACACCTCTACTAAGTCCAAGTTTGACACCGGCGATGCTGAGAACCTAACAGCCGCTTATGAGTTTCCTTCCGATTACCAAGCTCTTCTTCCTTCTCCTTTCGATCGACCAAATGGTCTACCGCCCTGCTATATTTGTTTCTTTAGGGATCAGTCTACCGTCAGTCTGTGGTTTCCAATCCACTCCTTTCCTGCCGTATGTAAATATTTTCGCATCTCTTCATCAACTAGTGCTGAATTTCTTTCGGTTGCTGTGCGGGGTGGTGGTTATGTTCTACCTGCACGACATTTCTCTCACTCCCCAACTTTTTCATTATTTTTATTATCCTAAATTTTCTGAGCCGGGGACTTTTCTTTTCCAAGTCGCGTGGGCTTAGTTTTCTTCGATAAAATGCCGATCTCTAACACGCATTGGAGGGATTACTTTTTTTTTATGTGCCTTCCCGAGCGGTCAGACTTCTCGATCAACTGGTAGCTCGAAGTGGCGAGTCAGCCTCCATTAAAAAAGTACAAGACCCGATCGGACTACCTCAATGCAACTTTAATGCTGGGCTGTCAGAAATACGACATCCACAAATTGCTGCTAGAGGGTGTTCTCTACGTTTTCTGCTTGAGTCCGATCCGCACAAGGCTTCCGTCTAGCCTAGGTATGCAGTTTCTTCACTTCTTCCTTTGATTCACTGATTTCTCTTCTTCTTTTGCAACTGACATTATGTTGCGTGCGCATCCGGCTGGAAAGGCCAAGCTTGCGGGCACTGAGATCAATGTAGCGACCGTGGCTGAGCTGGAGAGTCGCGGTCTGCAGCTGATCAGATCACAAGAAGACCCGCATGGCGAGAGCGAGGGGGCTCTAGCCTTAGTGAGTGAAGGGATAGCCAGCCGGACTCCCAGCGGTGGAGTAGTTGGTTCATCGAACCCTCCCTCCGAGCGGTTGTCGGTGATTTCAGTTGAGTGGGTGTCAGATTCAGCCTCATCTGGGAAACCACTGATAAGGCGCAAGAGGCACTGGGCGGAGACTTCATCGCGATTCGCTTCCTCGGTGGTGTGGACCCCCACCACAACTAGCATGCGCCCTTCCACCGAGCGGGTTGAAACCTCGACCCTAGCTCCAGCTCTGGCGACTGTTCCCTCTACGTCGTCTAATCGGACACCTTCCCTATCTGGTCTGCCATAGGGAACCATTTGCGCGCCACTAGTTGCCTTCATGCCGCCGCCATCGAAGATTAAAAGTCTGGCATCCGTCCGACGTCATCTTCTCAACTGTCCAGTAGAGTGACCTAGACCCAATCAGCCCCGAGTGGCCAGCGCCATATAACGGTGGTTCTCCATCTTCCGACCGAGGAATGGCGTGAGTTGGATGACGTTAAATCCCGAGCCCTCAAGCACCAGATAATCATTCAGGGGCCGCTCGCACAGATATAGGTTGATGCCAGAGTCCATGCAGCAGTCATGCCTCCGGGGGCATTCGTGGACTGTTGGTGCAGCGGGCCGGCAAGAGGGGAGGGGTGAATTGCCTGAAACTAAAAAATACCCTCCTCGTTCTTTCAACTCTTAAGTTACAACAATAATAAATAAAAATAAAAGAACAGAATTAAAGAAGAGACTCAGGAATTGATTTGGTTACAACCTAGGTGGTTGTTAATCCAAGGTGGTTGAAAAGCTCAGTCAGAATCTCCTTCTTTGAAGGCGGAGAAGCCTTTTACACAATAAAAGCTTAAGTAGTTGTTAGGAAGTTAGTCCAAGAGTTAATGATTAATTCTCTAGCTCCAGGGCTCTTTTTATAAGGCCTGGAAACTCTATTTTCGACTTGAGGGCGCCTTCAGCGTGACATTTGGATAAAGTTTTATCCAATTGCGAAATGGTCAC